>NW_027526460.1:152784127-152821160 GCF_048455015.1 Haemaphysalis longicornis | reverse complement strand
CTTGACCAGCGGGGGGCACACCCATCTTCGCTTCCCCCCGAACCAGTCTCAGCAGTCACTGAATACCTCAGTGTATACTCTTCCCTTTCTTTTCAAACCGCGGTTGTCCAGTTTCCCCCATTGTCTGAACTTGCAGCCCGCGCGGCATAAGTTGACCTGTCATGGTGCAACCTTGAACGCTGCATTGTTAACACGACCCCTTTATCTCTCTCTCGCTCCCCCCCCCCCGCCCTTTTATTTTTCTTGTTTGTTTGTTGATGTTGTAACATAGGCGTAGCCTGACTGTATGCACACTCCCCATTTCCGAAACATTTTCCGCTCTTTCTCACAGTTTTATGCAAACCTATATAAGAAATGTGTTCAAAATGTTTGTGATCTATTCATGTTTGTGATCTCTTTGTGATCTATTCATGTTTAACCTTTTGTGACCCTACCTATTTCCTGTTAAATTGCTAGCTTCTGTGAAATGCTATTTTGTGCCCCCTATCTATTCTCTTGACCCGCGGGGGGCACACCCATCTTCGCTTCCCCCCGAACCAGTCTCAGCAGTCACTGAATACCTCAGTGTATACTCTTCCCTTTCTTTTCAAACGCGGTTGTCCAGTTTCCCCCATTGTCTGAACTTGCAGCCCGCGCGGCATAAGTTGACCTGTCATGGTGCAACCTTGAACGCTGCATTGTTAACACGACCCCTTTTTCTCTCTCTCGCTCCCCCCCCCCCCCTTTTATTTTTCTTGTTTGTTTGTTGATGTTGTAACATAGGCGTAGCCTGACTGTATGCACACTCCCCATTTCCGAAACATTTTCCGCTCTTTCTCACAGTTTTATGCAAACCTATATAAGAAATGTGTTCAAAATGTTTGTGATCTATTCATGTTTGTGATCTCTTTGTGATCTATTCATGTTTAACCTTTTGTGACCCTACCTATTTCCTGTTAAATTGCTAGCTTCTGTGAAATGCTATTTTGTGCCCCCTATCTATTCTCTTGACCCGCGGGGGGCACACCCATCTTCGCTTCCCCCCGAACCAGTCTCAGCAGTCACTGAATACCTCAGTGTATACTCTTCCCTTTCTTTTTAAACCGCGGTTGTCCAGTTTCCCCCATTGTCTGAACTTGCAGCCCGCGCGGCATAAGTTGACCTGTCATGGTGCAACCTTGAACGCTGCATTGTTAACACGACCCCTTTTTCTCTCTCTCGCTCCCCCCCCCCCCTTTTATTTTTCTTGTTTGTTTGTTGATGTTGTAACATAGGCGTAGCCTGACTGTATGCACACTCCCCATTTCCGAAACATTTTCCGCTCTTTCTCACAGTTTTATGCAAACCTATATAAGAAATGTGTTCAAAATGTTTGTGATCTATTCATGTTTGTGATCTCTTTGTGATCTATTCATGTTTAACCTTTTGTGACCCTACCTATTTCCTGTTAAATTGCTAGCTTCTGTGAAATGCTCTTTTGTGCCCCCTATCTATTCTCTTGACCCGCGGGGGGCACACCCATCTTCGCTTCCCCCCGAACCAGTCTCAGCAGTCACTGAATACCTCAGTGTATACTCTTCCCTTTCTTTTCAAACCGCGGTTGTCCAGTTTCCCCCATTGTCTGAACTTGCAGCCCGCGCGGCATAAGTTGACCTGTCATGGTGCAACCTTGAACGCTGCATTGTTAACACGACCCCTTTTTCTCTCTCTCGCTCCCCCCCCCCTTTTATTTTTCTTGTTTGTTTGTTGATGTTGTAACATAGGCGTAGCCTGACTGTATGCACACTCCCCATTTCCGAAACATTTTCCGCTCTTTCTCACAGTTTTATGCAAACCTATATAAGAAATGTGTTCAAAATGTTTGTGATCTATTCATGTTTGTGATCTCTTTGTGATCTATTCATGTTTAACCTTTTGTGACCCTACCTATTTCCTGTTAAATTGCTAGCTTCTGTGAAATGCTATTTTGTGCCCCCTATCTATTCTCTTGACCGCGGGGGGCACACCCATCTTCGCTTCCCCCGAACCAGTCTCAGCAGTCACTGAATACCTCAGTGTATACTCTTCCCTTTCTTTTCAAACCGCGGTTGTCCAGTTTCCCCCATTGTCTGAACTTGCAGCCCGCGCGGCATAAGTTGACCTGTCATGGTGCAACCTTGAACGCTGCATTGTTAACACGACCCCTTTTTCTCTCTCTCGCTCCCCCCCCCTTTTATTTTTCTTGTTTGTTTGTTGATGTTGTAACATAGGCGTAGCCTGACTGTATGCACACTCCCCATTTCCGAAACATTTTCCGCTCTTTCTCACAGTTTTATGCAAACCTATATAAGAAATGTGTTCAAAATGTTTGTGATCTATTCATGTTTGTGATCTCTTTGTGATCTATTCATGTTTAACCTTTTGTGACCCTACCTATTTCCTGTTAAATTGCTAGCTTCTGTGAAATGCTATTTTGTGCCCCCTATCTATTCTCTTGACCGCGGGGGGCACACCCATCTTCGCTTCCCCCGAACCAGTCTCAGCAGTCACTGAATACCTCAGTGTATACTCTTCCCTTTCTTTTCAAACCGCGGTTGTCCAGTTTCCCCCATTGTCTGAACTTGCAGCCCGCGCGGCATAAGTTGACCTGTCATGGTGCAACCTTGAACGCTGCATTGTTAACACGACCCCTTTTTCTCTCTCTCGCTCCCCCCCCCTTTTATTTTTCTTGTTTGTTTGTTGATGTTGTAACATAGGCGTAGCCTGACTGTATGCACACTCCCCATTTCCAAAACATTTTCCGCTCTTTCTCACAGTTTTATGCAAACCTATATAAGAAATGTGTTCAAAATGTTTGTGATCTATTCATGTTTGTGATCTCTTTGTGATCTATTCATGTTTAACCTTTTGTGACCCTACCTATTTCCTGTTAAATTGCTAGCTTCTGTGAAATGCTATTTTGTGCCCCCTATCTATTCTCTTGACCAGCGGGGGCACACCCATCTTCGCTCTCCCCCGAACCAGTCTCAGCAGTCACTGAATACCTCAGTGTATACTCTTCCCTTTCTTTTCAAACCGCGGTTGTCCAGTTTCCCCCATTGTCTGAACTTGCAGCCCGCGCGGCATAAGTTGACCTGTCATGGTGCAACCTTGAATGCTGCATTTATAACACGACCCCTTTTTCTCTCTCTCGCTCCCCCCCCCCCTTTTATTTTTCTTGTTTGTTTGTTGATGTTGTAACATAGGCGTAGCCTGACTGTATGCACACTCCCCATTTCCGAAACATTTTCCGCTCTTTCTCACAGTTTTATGCAAACCTATATAAGAAATGTGTTCAAAATGTTTGTGATCTATTCATGTTTGTGATCTCTTTGTGATCTATTCATGTTTAACCTTTTGTGACCCTACCTATTTCCTGTTAAATTGCTAGCTTCTGTGAAATGCTATTTTGTGCCCCCTATCTATTCTCTTGACCAGCGGGGGCACACCCATCTTCGCTCTCCCCCGAACCAGTCTCAGCAGTCACTGAATACCTCAGTGTATACTCTTCCCTTTCTTTTCAAACCGCGGTTGTCCAGTTTCCCCCATTGTCTGAACTTGCAGCCCGCGCGGCATAAGTTGACCTGTCATGGTGCAACCTTGAACGCTGCATTGTTAACACGACCCCTTTTTCTCTCTCTCGCTCCCCCCCCCCCCTTTTATTTTTCTTGTTTGTTTGTTGATGTTGTAACATAGGCGTAGCCTGACTGTATGCACACTCCCCATTTCCGAAACATTTTCCGCTCTTTCTCACAGTTTTATGCAAACCTATATAAGAAATGTGTTCAAAATGTTTGTGATCTATTCATGTTTGTGATCTCTTTGTGATCTATTCATGTTTAACCTTTTGTGACCCTACCTATTTCCTGTTAAATTGCTAGCTTCTGTGAAATGCTATTTTGTGCCCCCTATCTATTCTCTTGACCCGCGGGGGGCACACCCATCTTCGCTTCCCCCCGAACCAGTCTCAGCAGTCACTGAATACCTCAGTGTATACTCTTCCCTTTCTTTTCAAACCGCGGTTGTCCAGTTTCCCCCATTGTCTGAACTTGCAGCCCGCGCGGCATAAGTTGACCTGTCATGGTGCAACCTTGAACGCTGCATTGTTAACACGACCCCTTTTTCTCTCTCTCGCTCCCCCCGCCCTTTTATTTTTCTTGTTTGTTTGTTGATGTTGTAACATAGGCGTAGCCTGACTGTATGCACACTCCCCATTTCCGAAACATTTTCCGCTCTTTCTCACAGTTTTATGCAAACCTATATAAGAAATGTGTTCAAAATGTTTGTGATCTATTTATGTTTGTGATCTCTTTGTGATCTATTCATGTTTAACCTTTTGTGACCCTACCTATTTCCTGTTAAATTGCTAGCTTCTGTGAAATGCTATTTTGTGCCCCCTATCTATTCTCTTGACCAGCGGGGGGCACACCCATCTTCGCTTCCCCCCGAACCAGTCCAGTTTCCCCCATTGTCTGAACTTGCAGCCCGCGCGGCATACGTTGACCCGTCATGGTGCAACCTTGAACGCTGCATTGTTAACACGACCCCTTTTTCTCTCTCTCGCCCCCCCCCTTTTTATTTTTTATTTTTTATTTTTCTTGTTTGTTTGTTGATGTTGTAACATAGGCGTAGCCTGACTGTATGCACACTCCCCATTTCCGAAACATTTTCCGCTCTTTCTCACAGTTTTATGCAAACCTATATAAGAAATGTGTTCAAAATGTTTGCGACAGCAAAATCATGTAACTTTACTCTGATGAAGGCAAGTCCCGTTGCCGCTACGTAAGTAAACATTGTTTGTTATTGTTCTTGCTGTGTATCCGACTCTTTACTTATACTATATATATATATATATATATATATATATATATATATATAGCGAATCAGAATAGGAAATGAGGGGCTCGTTGAAAATAACACAGAAATAAGGGTTGGCAGTCGAGAAAACTTCGGAAAGCAAAGGGGAGGATGTGGTAGATCACTGAAACAGATTAAGAATTTGGAAAGAAAGAAAGAAAGTGAAGAAAAAATGCCCGCCAGGTGGGACCCGAACACGAACCTCTTATATATATATATATAAGAGGTAAAGAATTTGGAAAGAAAGAAAGTGGAGAAAAAACGAGCCCCGCCTTTCCAATTCTGATTCGCTACATGCATACCGAGGGCATCTGTTCTGGCAGTCTTGGTGCCATAGGAAGCTTAAGAGGGTTCAACGCTGGTCGACCACTCTTGACATGCCGTAGACACTCGAGTCACGGCACGGGGTTAAAAAGAAGGTCCCCTTACCCCGAGTAGTCCGAGTGGTGCTGGCTACCACCCCCAAGCACAGGAAACAAAAATTCCTTAACGTAAATACCCCAGAAAGTGGAGGGGAAAATCGCCCGCCTGTAGCGTAGTGGTTATCGCACCAGGCCGGTATTCCAGAGGTTATGGGTTCGGATCCCACATGGCAGAAATTTTTTTCTCCACTTTCTTTTTTTCTTTCAAAATTCTTTATCTGTTTCAATAGCCTACCACATTCTCCCCTTTGCTTTCTGGGGTTTTCTTGACTGCCAACCCTAATTTCGGTCTTATTTTCAACGAGCCCCTCATTATCCATTCTGATTCAATACACGCATAGCGAGGGCCTCTGTTCTGGCAGTCTTGGTGCCATAGGAAGCTTAAGAGGGTTCAACGCTGGTCGAACACTCTTGACATGTCGTGGACGCTCGAGTCACGACCCGGGGGTTAAAAAGAAGGTCCCCTTCACCCCGAGTAGTCCGAGTGGCGCTGGCTACCCCCTCCAAGCACAGGAAACAAAACTCCCCCCACCTCCCCGAAGGGGATCGTGCGGAAATGCGAATGCATTGGGTGCACCGATGAGTGCGCTGGGGCAAGCAGTAACGGAGAGAGGCGTACGCTCAACTGCATTTATATACATTTTACGAGCGCAGCGAGCGGAGAGAGGGTACGCGGAGAGGAGAAAGAGACCCGCGCAACACGCCCGCCCTGCGCGCGAGCTCTCTCTCCCGCCGAGCTCCGCGATGCGAGCGCCCTCACACGCCCGAGTGCGCTCCTCCTCTCCCCTTGCCCTTCCCTACCCCCGCCCGAGCTACCACCTGCTCCGGTTGCTAGGCGCGCCACAGCTGTTGCTAGGGGCGAGGAGGAGCGCGGAGAGATAACACCTGCGGGCGCACGCCGACGGAGCACGACAACCCCCGACTAAGAAATGCATTCGCATTTACGACGACGACGACGACGAAGGCAGAACTACGAGGCGCGCGCTCACGTGCGCTCGCGCTGGAGGAATGCAGGCGCACGCTGGCCAACGGAGCAAGACAACCCCCGGGTAATAAATGCATTCGCATTTAAAATACCTTAACATAAATAGTCCAGAAAGTAGGGGGGAAAATCCCTCCGCCGGTAGCCTATTGTTTATCGCACCAGACCGGTATTCTGGAGGTCGTGGGTTCAGATCCCACTCGGCAGGCATTGTTTCTCCCTTTCTTTCTTTCCATATTCTTTATCTGTTTCAATAACCTACCACATCCTCCCCTTTGCTTTCCGATCTTTTCTTGATTGCCAACCATTATATATATATATATATATATATATATATATATATATATATATATAAGGTTAGTAGAGACAGAGACAAAGGAGAAAGACGTAGAAAGTAGAAATAAGCTTACTAACGTTTCAGAGAGAGGACTCTCTTTCTTCACAGAGAGTTCTCTCCCTGAAACGTCTTTCTCGTTTGTCTCTGTCTCTACTCACCTTATTTTTTTCGCGCTCTGTGTGAGTTTTGTTCTTTTCAGACTCTATATATATATATATATATATATATATATATATACATATATATATATATATATATATATAGTGAAAGAGAAGACTAAAGGGTAACGAACGAAAATGTATTAACGTTGCGGCTTCGGAGAAGCCTTCGTCAGAATAAAAACAAATTGCAAGTGAACTGGCTTATCAAGCAGCAGGAGCCAATCACAGTAAACATGGTGACACGTGTTGTGTTAGGCAGGACGACAGCAGTTGATGAACACAAGATTTCATATCAAGGCTAACAGGATTTTTAAAAAACCAGGTCACTTACACTGGCAAGATACAGTGACAGCTGTGCAAAAAAGGTAGATAGAGTAACGGGAAATGAGTGTAGGAAAACGGCAGTGGATGAAAAACAAAAGTTCTACTTAACAGCGGAGTCAGCAAAAAATATACAATGCAGAGCGGGCAAAAAAGAGAAAAAGATAAAACAGTAACATCTGAACAGTCAACCTGTCGTAAGGAATGCAGTATAGATAGCATCACTTGTCAGGCTAATGCCGAAGCTAAGACGGGAAAAATGATAGAAATGCTTAGTTGGTGGCACGCGCGCAACCATATACACGAGGGCCAATGCAAACACAAGTATATCTACGTAAACGGCAGTAAAAAGGTTACACAGACGCGATCAGTGCGACAAGAAAGCCAGCGCGCCAACGCTTTCATTTAAACCCGATTTTACAGATTTGAATTTGTGAATAAGATACGATTCCCTGACTTCCCTATCATGATGTGAGCGGAAACCGGATTCAAGAATTGTTGCTTTTATTTTGTTGAATGAATGACCAACTACGTTGACATGTTGGGACAACGGCAGGTTCGGGAGGGTCTTAATATGCGACTTGTGATTATTAAAACGAAGTCTAAAAGACGTGCGGGTCTGGCCAATATACTGAAGCCGGCCTTCGGTTCACTCGAGCAGATAAATCACGTTTTCGGTTTCGCAAGTAAAATTACCTTTTATGTTCAGTGTGAAATTGGAAGCTGTACTGCTGGCTGTGGCAGTTGTCGTCATTTGGGGACAAATTTGACATCGCGGTTTTTGGCAGGGTTGGCAGCCAATGCAAGGTGGGCGAGTGGTCTTAGACGAAGTGAGTGAATCGTGTAGGTTCGCTGCTCGTCGATAGACTACGCGAGGCGGATCTTGAAAAATGCGTTAGAGCCTCTGGCTTTGCATAAGTATGTTATGGTGCTTCTTAAGAATTGATGTTACTTTAGGGGCTGATGATGAATAACTGAGTACCAGATTAGTGGTTTGCTGAGTGCGAGGCTGTGTCGTCGGGAGTAAAAGTGCGTTGCGATCAAGCATGCTTGCTCGTGTCACTGCATCGTCAATAATCTGCGTTGGGTATTTTTGTCTAGTCAGGGCGGCACGGAGTACTGCGCAGTTTTGATTGAAGTCGGATTCTTGCGAGCATATCCTTTTAAAACGAACCGCTTGGCTGTAAGGTATACTAGTTTTATTATGTTTTACATGACTGCTCTCGAAGTGGAGGTACTGATGGCGGTCTGTGGGCTTTCTATAAAGATTTGTACTTAGTTTCGCATCCTTAACTGTCACTGTGACGTCAAGAAAGTTGATTACTTCAGCCGAGTACTGGTGCGAAAAGGAGATACTGGGGTGGCAGTTGTTAAAACCAGAGATGAAGGAGAGAAGTTCATTTTCGCCGTGTTGCCAAATTATAAAAACGTCGTCTATGAAGCGTTTATAATAGAAGGGCTTGAGAGCGCATTTATCCAGGTATGCTGTTTCGAGAGAACACATGAAAATATTAGCATAGCTTGGTCCCACCCTCGTTCCCATTGAAGTACCATTTATCTGAATATAGTGTGCATTATCGAATTCAAAGTTATTTAGCTCCAGAATCAGTTTTAACAACGTTGCCAGTGTGTCACCATCAACCGGGCTTGATTCGCAGAAGGCTTCATAGGTTTCAACGACAGCTCGTATGCCATCATCGTGAGGTATATTAGTGTACAATGAGGCTACGTCCAAAGTCACGAGCAGCGAACCGGGTGGAATGTCGAGTTCCACGTTCCACGTTGAAACCTGTTGAAATGTCCGGTTGATGGCGAATCAAGTCCGGTTGATGGTGACACACTGGCAACGTTGTTAAAACTGATTCTCGAGCTAAATAACTTTGAATTCGATAATGCACACTATATTCAGATAAATGGTACTTCAATGGGAACGAGGGTGGGACCAAGCTATGCTAATATTTTCATGTGTTCTCTCGAAACAGCATACCTGGATAAATGCGCTCTCAAGCCCTTCTATTATAAACGCTTCATAGACGACGTTTTTATAATTTGGCAACAGGGCGAAAATGAACTTCTCTCCTTCATCTCTGGTTTTAACAACTGCCACCCCCGTATCTCCTTTTCGCACCAGTACTCGGCTGAAGTAATCAACTTTCTTGACGTCACAGTGACAGTTAAGGATGCGAAACTAAGTACAAATCTTTATAGAAAGCCCACAGACCGCCATCAGTACCTCCACTTCGAGAGCAGTCATGTAAAACATAATAAAACTAGTATACCTTACAACCAAGCGGTTCGTTTTAAAAGGATATGCTCGCAAGAATCCGACTTCAATCAAAACTGCGCAGTACTTAGTGCCGCACTGACTAGACAAAAATACCCAACGCAGATTATTGACGATCTCAGTGACACGAGCAAGCATGCTTGATCGCAACGCACTTTTACTCCCGACGACACAGCCTCGCACTCAGCAAACCACTAATCTGGTACTCAGTTATTCATCATCAGCCCCTAAAGTAACATCAATTCTTAAGAAGCACCATAACATACTTATGCAAAGCCAGAGGCTCCAACGCATTTTTCAAGATCCGCCTCGCGTAGTCTATCGACGAGCAGCGAACCTACGCGATTCACTCACTTCGTCTAAGACAACTCGCCCACCTTGCATTGGCTGCCAACCCTGCCAAAAACCGCGATGTCAAATTTGTCCCCAAATGACGACAACTGCCACAGCCAGCAGTACAGCTTCCAATTTCACACTAAACATAAAAGGTAATTTTACTTGCGAAACCGAAAACGTGATTTATCTGCTCGAGTGTACCGAATGCCGGCTTCAGTAAATTGGCCAGACCCGCACGTCTTTTAGACTTCGTTTTAATAATCACAAGTCGCATATTAAGACCATCCCGAACCTGCCGTTGTCCCAACATGTCAACGTAGTTGGTCATTCATTCAACAAAATAAAAGCAACAATTCTTGAATCCGGTTTCCGCTCACATCATGATAGGGAAGTCAGGGAATCGTATCTTATTCACAAATTCAAATCTATGAAATCGGGTTTAAATGAAAGCGTTGGCGTGCTGGCTTTCTTGTCGCACTGATCGCGTCTGTGTAACCTTTTTACTGCCGTTTACGTAGATACACTTGTGTTTGCATTGGCCCTCGTGTATATGGTTGCGCGCGTGCCACCAACTAAGCATTTCTATCATTTTTCCCGTCTTAGCTTCGGCATTAGCCTGACAAGTCATGCTATCTATACTGCATTCCTTACGACAGGTTGACTGTTCAGATGTTACTCTTTTATCTTTTTCTCTTTTTTGCCCGCTCTGCATTGTATATTTTTTGCTGACTCCGCTGTTAAGTAGAACTTTTGTTTTTCATCCACTGACCTTTTCCTACACCCATTTCCCGTTACTCTATCTACCTTTTTTGCACAGCTGTCACTGTATCTTGCCAGTGTAAGTGACCTGGTTTTTTAAAAATCCTTTTAGCCTTGATATGAAATCATTTGTTATTCAATTGCTGTCGTCCTGCCTAACACAACACGTGTCACCATGTTTACTGTGATTGGCTCCTGCTGCTTTATAAGCCAGTTCACTTGCAATTTGTTTTTATTCTGACGAAGGCTTCTCCGAAGCCGAAACGTTAATACATTTTAGTTCGTTACCCTTTAGTCTTCTCTTTTACTGTTTATTTTTTACCGGCCCCATCGTACTTCATTCATACGCTTTATTCCACTATGGGTTCCGGAAAGACTATGGGTACGAACATCTCCGTAAAGTTCCCGAAGACAACCACCAGCACTGTCGTATTAGGTGACTCACAAGCCAAGTACTTTCATCAGTACTTTGACCCGCAACAGAATGGCACCCCTGCCTTTGTGTCACAGTCTGATGCCGTCATCGAAGACGTTCGCTCCTTACTGGACTTTGTCCCCTGCACCGCTACAACCCTAATCCTGCACATAGGCACCAACGATCTCAGCTCTGGAACAGGACGCTCGACCTTTGACAAGTACCAAGCATTATGCGACTACATCGCAAAGAGCTTCCCAAGATCAGACGCATCTACGCCACCTTCATCTTGCCACGAAACAGCAACCGCCGTAAAGGTCACCGCAACCTACCCTTCATCCTAAAATTCAACAGAGAGGCGTGGTACTTCAACCACCTTCTTCATCGGTTTTGCCGACAGTCAAAACTTGTGCATACCCTGAACCATGAATTAGAATGGATGCCTGCAGCCCGGGTTCTTGCGGCCGACGGATTGCACCCCAGCTACGAAGGTGTCGCAATTATGGCCAGCCACATCAGACAGCTGTGCTTCAATTCGTCTTCACCACACTGGGCTGACGGTGCAAGCGTCCCTGCCCCAGGAAACGATCCTTCAGCTAGCCGTCGAACTGACAGTTTGCCGGTAGGCTCGAAACCGCTAAATGCGCGGCCCGATCACCGTGATTCCGAACGCACCATCCCACAAGACTCGTCACCTGAAGCCCCGCCGCCAGTCATAATTTCAGCACCGATTTGCCAGCAGCAGGATTGCGTGCTTTCAAGCCCCCAGTCACGTGTCCTCGAAACTGAGCCCGTAAAACGCCCCATCCCATTTAATGCCTCCCAGGTGGCCCACGGACCACCTAACCCACCACCTGGTCACGCTGGAGAACCAGTGTCAGCCACCGAGTCATCCCCCAATGGTAAGATAGTGCACCCACATGAGTGCCTGCGTTCGAGCCCCCAATCTGTACCAGGCCGCCCAGGAACCCATCCGACACGCGCCAGCCACTCGGACTCATCTGCAGCCGCCGTGGCTTCACCTACGCATCCGACTAGCAACCCAGCAGAACCATCGTCAGGCCGTGGTTCGAGCCTTCAAAGATATAGGGCTCCCACCGGTCTACCCACGTCCAGCGCTCCCTCCGCCGCTTCCAGCGCCACCGAGGCCCCAAGATACCCACTCCGCAAGTACGCCGATGTCCCCAAACCTTCGTTGCAAAAGTGTCTACCCAGGCCAGCATCAAACGGTTCTGTTTCCCGGCAAGTTTCTAAAACATTTCTCAATTTAAGAAAAATTGCCGACAAACGCATTCGTTCCCAGATGCATGCCTCCTCCCTCAAAAGTTACGTCAGAGCATCTCAAGCTCCTAAGGGCCTACAGATTATGTTAAAGCCAGCTACGTCGAAAATGTCCGCCCATCACATCGCTAGGTGGGAGAGTGTTCTAAAAAATGCGTCACTTGAACTCGCACGAATTCTTATTGATCACTATGAGTCTTCCGAAAAATCGTTCCGCAACACTGAAAAACAGATAAGGATGCCATCCGAACTGTCCTCCCGCGAAATAGGCTTATTACAGGAATACGAACATAAAAAGAGTAAAGAAATCGGTTTAGTAAAATCTAAGAAATTTCGCCGGGATGGTATTGTACAGCCCGCTACGGTTCAACAGCGGTTAGATGCTGGAGTCAGCAAAGAATGCGAGCCAATACTGCAGTCCCCTAGTACTGAAAATTCTTCCATTGTAAATTTGTCCTGCGCTACCCTCTCTCCTGCTGAATTGAGTCTGTTATCTCGTGGCTTAAGTTTTTGCCCGGCAACCGGTGGTTTTAACGAATTTTCCCTCTTTAAAGACCTGGATAACTTTTGCCGCAATTTACGACTTCGAGAGTATTTCCATGATCGCCCCAGCCCTAATGAGACGCATGACCCTTTACCCCCTCATAAGCATTGGACTCCCCCGACACAGCGCGATAAGTGTTTAGACATGTATATATCTGCCGTCACGCGGGACATACTTGAGTCCTACAAAAAGCAGGCCACATATCGTCAGAATCTTTCGGCGGATGAAAGCAACGCGCTCAAGTTGTTAGCGACACATCCTGAAATCGTCATTAAGCCAGCAGACAAAGGAGGCGCAATAGTTGTCATGAATAAAATTGACTATATAAACGAAGCCCTGAGACAATTATCGGACAGCTCTTTTTATAAACGTGTCGATGCCGATCCCACAGAAGACTTTAATGCCACTATCAAGGAAACCCTTCAAACTCTGGCACAGGCAAATAAAGTAGCACCAGACGCAATAAAATCCCTTGTTCCACTCAGTCCGGTAGCAGGTAGATTCTAACTACTGCCAAAAATACATAAAAAAGATAATCCAGGTCGTCCGATCGTATCCGGAATTGGCACAGTGACAGAAAAACTATCCCTTTATGTAGACTCGCTTATAAACAATATCCCACCTAAGTTCCCTTCATTTGTAAAAGACACAAACCATTTTTTAAATGATATCGTGGAACTCGACATTCCACCCGGTTCGCTGCTCGTGACTTTGGACGTAGCCTCATTGTACACTAATATACCTCACGATGATGGCATGCGAGCTGTCGTTGAAACCTATGAAGCCTTCTGCGAATCAAGTCCGGTTGATGGTGACACACTGGCAACGTTGTTAAAACTGATTCTTGAGCTAAATAACTTTGAATTCGATAATGCACACTATATTCAGATAAATGGTACTTCAATGGGAACGAGGGTGGGACCAAGCTATGCTAATATTTTCATGTGTTCTCTCGAAACAGCATACCTGGATAAATGCGCTCTCAAGACCTTCTATTATAAACGCTTCATAGACGACGTTTTTATAATTTGGCAACACGGCGAAAATGAACTTCTCTCCTTCATCTCTGGTTTTAACAACTGCCACCCCCGTATCTCCTTTTCGCACCAGTACTCGGCTGAAGTAATCAACTTTCTTGACGTCACAGTGACAGTCAAGGATGCAAAACTAAGTACAAATCTTTATAGAAAGCCCACAGACCGCCATCAGTACCTCCACTTCGAGAGCAGTCATGTAAAACATAATAAAACTAGTATACCTTACAGCCAAGCGGTTCGTTTTAAAAGGATATGCTCCCAAGAATCCGACTTCAATCAAAACTGCGCAATACTCCGTGCCGCCCTGACTAGACAAAAATACCCAACGCAGATTATTGACGATGCAGTGACACGAGCAAGCATGCTTGATCGCAACGCACTTTTACTCCCGACGACAGAGCCTCGCACTCAGCAAACCACTAATCTGGTACTCAGTTATTCATCATCAGCCCCTAAAGTAACATCAATTCTTAAGAAGCACCATACATACTTATGCAAAGCCAGAGGCTCCAACGCATTTTTCAAGATCCGCCTCGCGTAGTCTATCGACGAGCAGCGAACCTACGCGATTCACACACTTCGTCTAAGACCACTCGCCCACCTTGCATTGGCTGCCAACCCTGCCAAAAACCGCGATGTCAAATTTTTCCCCCATTGACGACAACTGCCACAGCCAGCAGTACAGCTTCCAATTTCACACTAAACATAAAAGGTAATTTTACTTGCGAAACCGAAAACGTGATTTATCTGCTCGAGTGTACCGAATGCCGGCTTCAGTATATTGGCCAGACCCGCACGTCTTTTAGACTTCGTTTTAATAATCACAAGTCGCATATTAAGACCCTCCCGAACCTGCCGTTGTCCCAACATGTCAACGTAGTTGGTCATTCATTCAACAAAATAAAAGCAACAATTCTTGAATCCGGTTTCGCTCACATCATGATAGGGAAGTCAGGGAATCGTATCTTATTCACAAATTCAAATCTATGAAATCGGGTTTAAATGAAAGCGTTGGCGCGCTGGCTTTCTTGTCGCACTGATCGAGTCTGTGTAACCTTTTTACTGCCGGTTACGTAGATATACTTGTGTTTGCATTGGCCCTCGTGTATATGGTTGCGCGCGTGCCACCAACTAAGCATTTCTATCATTTTTCCCGTCTAAGCTTCGGCATTAGCCTGACAAGTGATGCTATCTATACTGCATTCCTTACGACAGGTTGACTGTTCAGATGTTACCGTTTTATCTTTTACTCTTTTTTGCCCGCTCTGCATTGTATATTTTTTGCTGACTCCGCTGTTAAGTAGAACTTTCGTTTTTCATCCACTGCCCTTTTCCTACACCATTTTCCCGTTACTCTATCTACCTTTTTTGCACAGCTGTCACTGTATCTTGCCAGTGTAAGTGACCTGGTTTTTTAAAAATCCTGTTAGCCTTGATATGAAATCATTTGTTATTCAACTGCTGTCGTCCTGCCTAACACAACACGTGTCACCATGTTTACTGTGATTGGCTCCTGCTGCTTTATAAGCCAGTTCACTTGCAATTTGTTTTTATTCTGACGAAGGCTTCTCCGAAGCCAAAACGTTAATACATTTTCGTTCGTTACCCTTTAGTCTTCTCTTTCACTGTATATTTTTTACCGGCCCCATCGTACTTCATTCATACGCTATATATATATTTATACTATATATATATATATATATATATACAGAAATAAATGCCGGCAGTCTACAACGCCAATGAAGGCATAGGGGAAGGTTAGACTATTTTTTTAGCGTTAGTGACGCTACATTATTATTAATTTTTAATTATTACGTGAGAAAGAAAGAAAGAAAAACACGCGCCCAGAGTGGGGACCGAACCCACGCCCCTGGTGCATTTAGCTGACGAATGCGTGTCAGAGCAGACGATCCCCTAAGTGAAATCTCGACCGCACTCATGGGAGTCTGAAATCATGGCTTCTTGTATCATGGCACGTGTGGAGGCTAGTGATTATTCGTACCGCTCCGTGCTGACAGCTGGACCAGCCCGTGTTAGTGCTTCGCTAAATTCTGCCGCAATCGAGATTTTCGCCACGTTACGTGGTACCGCTAAGTAGCGAGAAAGATGCAACTGGTGGACAGATGAACAAAATGCGCTCACAACATTCCACACTTTCGACACTGAAGTGAACGGTGACAACAACTGACCAGTTTTGTTCCACCTTTAGGAGTTGCTTTTGCGTCTTTGCAAGAACGTGCTTTGTTTCGTTGTGATTATCAATCGTCCAGATCTACAATATTGACGTTCAACTCGTCTCCCTATTGCTCGCAGACGTTCGTACTCTCCGTCGATGCCTCGCTACCATGGGGTCAGAGGCACATGCCGGGTCACTCGTTGAAGGTGCTGCTTGAGGGTAGATGTGAAATCGTCAACGTCGCAAGGCTCCACGAGGTGCGGGTGTTCAGATGTCTGAAGTCAGCCCAATAGAGTATTCCTTCTCCGTGGCGGGTAGGGCACAGAGGAGAGCGTCGTGGTGAATGTAGGGGTCACTACCTCCCGTGTGCATGTCTATGGTCCACTCTGCACAAGAACCCCCGTCCGAAAAACAAAATGGAATGTCCAATCCACTCGACTAAGAATGGTCCCGTCGACGAGCAGTCAATTAGCACTTTATAGTCTCCGGGGTCTAACAACTTGGTTAGCTGCTGACCTCGGTTTTCTGTGGTGGGGCTGTTCCGTAACTCATCGGGAGAACTGAAATCACCGAAGCAAATAATGAAGCCTCCCTCTTGTCGACATATATCGGTAAGATCAGACGAGGCTATTGCATCCTGCAGTTCAGAGTACACACTCAGTACTGTAATGGTTGTTTTCCCCAAGACCACCTTGCACCGCACCAATTCTGCAGCATAAATAGACGACAATGCCACGAGCACGGATGGTATTTCCTTCCGTACACGCATTGCCAGACTTGGCACCGCACCTCGGTCTGATGTGTACACGACAAGATTTTCAAGACGAAAGCTTGGTTCAGTGCGGGTCTTAAATTTGCACAACACTGGGAAGTTATATGGCGCTGCTCATTTACGGAAACCTCTTACGATAATTATGATCGTGGGCGAAGTGGAAGAAAAAAAATTTCCCCGTGGCCGTTATCGAGTCTAGGTCCATAGCGTGACGATATCGGCCTCTATTCGATTGCGTCCATTCGGCTAGGTCGATGCAGCTTCCATGGAGAAAGAAGTGCATGAATGTGCAAAATCGTGCACCCCACCTGTTAACGACGATGACAACGATGGTTGAACACGAAGCTTTCTTCGTGCGAAATGAAATGACAAGGGGTCAAAGTGAAAGCCGCTGTGACGAAGCATCCAAACTGCATGCGCGTCACTATCAAAAAAGCTCAACGTGTCAAAGTCCAAACTGTCTCATACTGAAAGTCCAAATTCACAAGACAACCAAGGAATTCTTTACGAGGTAGCTTCGCGTTGAAACATCACCGTCTTTGGACGGAGGAATGCATGGCCGTGTTTTTTTTTTTACCCGACAAGCAGCAACTGCACTAACGACCCTTTTTCGCACAATAGGGATGCAAATATTTTCGCCCTTAAGAACAAGAGTGATCCAAAAGAATTTGAATCCGGGTCTTCACAGTAGCCGGCTGATACTTTGCCATTGATGTGGTGCAGCACGTTCTTTCCTCAATATGCCACGTTGGCAGCGTCAAAACAAGTTTAGGTGCGGAGTACCTTATGACCGCCCAATGTCCATCTGCGTCCGTCCGCATAGCATTTAAATCGCAAAAAATCACACAGGCATCGGCAGGATTCCAACCTGTGTCTGGTAGACCAGACAGAGTTAATGTCAGTCCTCTTACCCATTGGGCTACGACCGTGAGTTAGTATCCGAGAGTCAAACGGCTTACTCCCTCGCCTGTAACGGTGCGGAGTACTTTAGAACCTCGCAATGTCTGTCCGCGTCCATCCGAGCGCACACCACTACCAAGCGGAAATCAAGCAAAATTCAATTTGAGCCGTGAGTTGCAGTTTGATTTAGGGAATATTCAAGGTGCAAGTCACGGCTCAAATCAAATGACGGTCGTGGCGCAAATCGGGTGTCA
The DNA here is from genome assembly GCF_048455015.1 of Haemaphysalis longicornis. NCBI lineage: Eukaryota > Metazoa > Arthropoda > Arachnida > Ixodida > Ixodidae > Haemaphysalis > Haemaphysalis longicornis. The sequence goes on along the minus strand of NW_027526460.1, from coordinate 152,803,325 downwards.
CTCGGGGAGCAACTCGGATGTTATTTCGAGTCCCCGTACTCCGCACCCTCGCCATAATCTACGGAATGGAGATGCTGCCATTTTTTCTGTTATTGTTGCTGCTGTTGTTGCTGTTGTTACCTTTCTTCGCGGCACATACCCACAGAAGGATTGACCAAGAACAGGGAGCTTTAGGGGCCTATGTGCTCACTCCAAGAAATACGCGGATCTCAAAATTGGAATTCTATAAGTTTTAAAAATGTCTGCGGCGAACTCTGCGACAGCAAGAAACGAAAGCGTAGAAAGAGGCACCATCATGGTGCAGGAGACAAGAAGCATGTAGAAGTAAGCCGTTCGAAAAGACACAACAAAAACGGGAAGAAAAACGAAAAGGAAATTTTCCCGTAGGCTTAAATTCCTAACCTGTTTAGCAAGTCTAATTTGGCCAAACTGCCACAGTGGGTACGCGGGATTTCTTTCTTGGTACCAAACAGCCAACCAATCAACTCCTTAACGTGCTTCCTAGGTCAGCCAGGTCAGCCACGTGATATGCTCGGACAGATGGGGTGAAAGAGACACGAAAAACGTCCTTGTGTCCGTAAGTAAACGCACAAATAAAAACGCACCCTACGCACAAGCACACGCAATCAGGCAGCACAGTCATGCGACCAAGAAATTACAATGCTCTGCCTTGTTTGTTGTCATAAGGATATGTTAATACTACCTTTTGTTGTGGAACAGCCGTTTTTGATGTTCACCGCGAGCAAAAAATAAGCATCAATACGATGTAGCAATAAAAAGGTTACCGGTTTGTAATAAATTCTCCCTTCGCACGTTGTCGAGTGCTACTAGGCTTTCGACTTCAAAACACCTAGTAGATTTAAGTGTTGCGAAGAAATTTTATTTCTTGGTTACACTCATAAAAAACTCCCTTAGTACGAGTAACTTTTGTTGCAGAAATGTTCCTAGTATTCAGGAGTAACTAGTTCTCAACCAGAACATCGGGAATAACGTTTTCTCACATACGTATATGTGAAACACTTTCCCACATATATTTATATATAAAAAATATGGAACCGTGTACCAGATATTCGCGTGTCCGTAGCGTTGTTTCACAGATGGCTGAGGTATGTAGAGTCATAGACAAATAAAGTGCGAATATGAAAATATAACCCAGAACACGCGTAATTGAAAAATACTCTTCGTGGACGTGGAATATTGCCGCGCTCTTTGTGTATTTCGGAATTCACATTTCCCAGTTTTGTCACTGTAATTAGACCACGCGTCAATTTGACGTGCATGGAAGGAAATCGCGCTATTTATGCGTTAAGATTCATATTTTCGAAATCGCGTTTCAATTTTCCATGACTGTATAGGTCCGATATGCATAAAATAATACTGCCAACAGTGGGCGCGCACCTGGCGAAAGATCACGACGTGGTATCCCGTCATGAGCTCGTTGGCACAACCCGGCAGGCTATGCTTAATAATAATATTTCGCATTTCAGATTCTGGTGCGACCGCACGCCAGTTTCCAGCAATGATGTACGATATCGCTCCACGTGTACAGCAGCTTTTGCATAGAGATAAGCAAGCTTTATTTAGCCAAGCTCTGTTACGATAGCGCGATCGCCGCTGGCTATAGCTGGTCACGGCAAAGGCAGCCCGATTCGTCAGAGAGGATTGAACCGCGAGGTCGGAGATACCCAGCGCCCACTGCCCGTGCTGCCAGATGGCCGTTTGTGCAGGCCTTTGCGATTGGCATTACCAGCTCCTCCGCCAGGTTGTGAATTCCCAATCTCTCAAGCTGGACAGCGGAAGCATACAAGGGTGTCTGGAGGACGGTCTTCTGGGCTTTCCTGGTCAGAGAATGAAATGTCCTAAGCTGACGATACGTTTTTTTAAGGAAGTCGGAAGTGAGTATTTAATGCGGCTTATAACGTAGCCTTGCGCCAATCGCACTCTGTAGCCCCATCAATCCCCACGTTCTGGGGGGTCCTCTCAATCCCCGGCGGTTATGCATCAATATAGGTTGAACTGGTGACGCGGGTTTTTATTACAGGGGAGGGCGAGAAATAGCCTCAATTTTGATATTGGCTACGAGAACGCACGCACTGTCGGTAAGGCGCTTGTCTATAACAGCGATATCTACTTCAACTGGCTTTATCTGGAAAGTCGGCACACATCACCAGGTACTCTTCTGAAAGTACTCTTCACAAGGTAAGTTAATTCGGCCTAGACTTCGGTATAGTGCGTTCATTTTTTCTAAATTATTTTAAGCCAACACCGCCGAAGGCTGAAATTACAAAAACCGTGTTAATAACAAGCGTTTTACCTACTGTACCACGCCGCGGGCTGTTTATGTAGACGACCTAGCACGCGCTATGATTGCAGAGCACATGCTCCCACAGGGATGTGGTAAATTTCCTGCAATATATAGGACAGGCAACATTAAAAAAAATTGTGGAGTCCTTCTTCGAGTTGAGTGTATGCCACCTGCCTCTTACTTACAGTGCTTAAGGTTGTACGGCATCAACGTTGATACAAGGCCACGTCTAATGCTTCATTGTAGGCTTTCCTTATACATTGTCCTTATACAGCCGTACTCCCATTGCTGTCCAACGGCCAGTGGCCGTCGGCCAGTCGACCGGCTTACGTTCATACGGCCAGATTCCAGCCGTAGGGCACTGGCCATTCGAAAGCCACCCGTAATAGGCCGAAGGACGGCCATCGGAGGACATCCGAGATGCGGTCGTCGGACTCCAGCCGGAATAAAGCTGCCGGAAGCTCGGCCATGCTACGCGCATTGGTTTCAGCCTCAGTACGTTTATTGTAATGAGGCTGGTGGACGACCACTGCATGCACCGCAGCAAGATGACTCAGTCACGCTTGGCAGCAGCACAAACCCACCATTTTAGGTCCACTGCATCCACATCAAAGTGAGCCCGCGCGCCAACACCAGCCGCCCAGCCTTTAGCGCAGCCTTGCTTAATTATCAGCGTCAGTTGACAGCAAAATTCGTTTATTAAACAATGCTCAGAAATTGCTGTTCTATGAATTGCTGTGCCTCTTTCACCGTCGCATACAGAAAATATTAATTTCTTTGCAGAGCTGGAATAGATGTATTGTCCAGGTTCTGATATCTTATCTGGGGTGGCTTACCTGTAATAAACGGGGAATGAGTAGGGGGCGGGGTGGAAGGCGCATACTTTAGGGTTAAATTTCATGAAGATAAAAGTGCCGATTTTAGCCCATTTCTCTTAAGACAATCTTCCTGAACACTTTCATGTTCTGACTCAATCAACTATTTTTATAACAGTTGCTTGACCAGTTCTGTTGTATACAAAACCGGCGCGAATGCCTTTACGAAGCCTTTTGGTACACCCCAAAACACTCAGCAGCATTCAATATAATTTCCTTCCGACAAGAAGTATGTCTAGTTTTTGCTTATTTTTCTTGCAAAGAAATTTTCTACTCGATCAACTTTTCTGATGATCTTTCACAGGGCTCATCCTACGAGAGATCGAACAAGAACGTTCATTTTCAATCTATTTTTCATGTTGTTTTCATGAGGTATGTGCACACCGCTTAATAGTCCAAAAAAACTCCGCCCTCCCCTCGCGGGAACCCCTGTGTAGATGCGACGCATAGGGGGTTCACGTTGCAGCGTTGGAAAGCGGAGCAAAGGCGCTGAAACGATGGAGCGGGGCGGCGCAGGCACCGCGTTTTATAGCGCGCATAACGGTGAGGGGACGGGCCGGCGCCAGTGCGTCTGCCGCGGCTATGACGCAACACAATCCAACACAATCCACATCCAATCCAAGCCAAGCCAGGCCAAGCCAATCCATTCGAATCCAATCCAATGCGCATCGCGAGAGAGTGTTCGCTATCGGAGAGGAGAGGGGGTGAGCAGCGGAGAGCGCAGCTCACGCGGCGAGGAGAATGGGGAGGGGGCGGACGCCGACAACAACGCCGACGACGCCGGATGCAGAGACAAGGCCAGTGAATGAGATGCAGTCGCATCTCAAAAAACTTAATTTTCCTATAATGTCGTACTACGTTAAACAAATTCTAGACGCGTTGCGAATGACGCCCTGCTTCAGGTGGCTACAGTGGTATCCCTCTGTGTTCACGCAAGGAAAGGCGTAAGACTAGAGTACCATAATGTGTTTCAAACCAATAACATAGCAATGGTAGTAGGCATACAGCAAACCTTGCATACTGCAACAAATAAAACAATAAATATTTCATTGGTAAAATTTCAATGTGCCACGTTCTCAACCCGCCGGAGGCGAAGTTGCGGCTCCGCAGGCTTATTTATTTATTTATTTATTTATTGATGTATTTATTTATTTATTTATTTATTTATTTATTTATAATTTTTTTTATTTTATTGTTTATTATTTGTTTGTTTATTTATTTATTCGATACCTGCTTCGCCTTTGCATGCATTACAGCAGGGAGATGATACATAACAGAAAGCATCAAATTTGAGAGCAGATAACAAAATAATTCTACAAAGCGCTGTGAAAATCGTCATTATAAACCGTGGATACAATCATACGTGGAAGATAATTACACTCTCTTATTGCGGAAGGCGTAACCTTCAAAGGAACTTTAATAATTTGCTTTAAGCTAGCGGTCCCGCTTTAGAATATGTAGAACGGCGCTTCAGTAAACTTCTCATCTTTTATTCCAGCTTTCGAATGACAGATACTACGAAAAAATTTCAACTTGAGGTTTCGGCTGTGATCTTTCACGTCTTACCATTAAATATTACTTTTATTTTTCCTCATGCTAATTTGACAGTGCCAATCACCTAATACGAATCGCACTGCCCTATTATGTATGTTTTCGAGCGTATCAACCAGCTTTTTGATGTAGGGATTCCAGAAAACACATGCGTACTACAACATCGAGCTCACATGAGCGAAATACGGTTGTTCTTTTAAGCTAGATGAGGTTCGCTGAAATTTGTCTCCGCAAACCCGAAACACGTGCAGCGGTAACTTTTATGTTGGGAACCTGCCTATTTAGCCTCTAACCACTCGTTAAATAAACTTCTAGTTATTTATATCACCCGGCCGTTCCTAAAGCAGCGTAATTTACGGTATACGTATTCAATTGGAATGAAGGTTTTCGTGTAAAGGAGACGTTAACACACTTTTTAACATTCAACGACTTTTCTAAATTAGCACACCAGGATATTATTATATTTGAATCATGCTGCAGGTATTCGGAATCACGGTCATTCGCTATAGTTCTATAAACTACACAGTCATTCCCGAACATCTCGAACCAAGATTCGGAGCCAATAGTAATAACGTTTACATATAACAGAAAAAAAGAGGGCCCACAACTAAGCTTTGGGGAATTCCTGAGGTCACGGGAACATATCCGGACGAACAACCATTGAGAGCGACCGACTGCTGTCTTAGAGAGATACTGGTCTGTCCATGCAACAGCCCATTCCTTCACTTTATTGCCCGCAATGTACTAACAAGAAGCTGATATGACACACCGTCAAATGCTTGTTTTTTTGTATTCCACGAAAATAGAGTCAACTACTTTAAGCTTATCTATCGCTAGAGTCAAATCGTGCGTGAACTGAACGAGCTCAGTTGAACAAGAAAAACCTGACGAAATCCGTGTTTGCCACTATGCTGGCGATTATGTTCAACCAGATGAATCATATCCCAAGTGTAGGTAAGCTCACCTTCAAACACCGCAACTAAATTAACATCCAGGCTTCGTCATTCACGAAGCTCTGTTGTTATGGCAAATTTAAAAAAACTCCCACCTCTCCTCGGGGGAACCCCTGTGTAGATGCGACGCATAGGCGGAGCGGCGAAGGGACCGCGTTTTATAGCGCGCATAACGTTGAGGGGACTGCGTAAGCCGGTCCCAGTCGATGACGACGTTGGCGTACTTGTAAAGCGGCGTGGACTCTAGGTGTTTGAGCCAAGCGTGGATGTTGTTTCGCCGGAGAACGGCACACCGGTTATATGCGCAGCGCGCCCGAAGGAGAGGAAACCGCGGAAGAGAGAGTACTGCACATGTGCCGGCCCCAGTGCGTCTGCCGCGGCTATGACGCAACACAATCCAACACAATCCACTTTAATCCACTCCAATCCAAATCGAATCCAATTCAAGCCAAGCCAAGCCAAGCCAATCCAATCGAATCCAATCGAATGCCCCTCGCGAGAGAGTGTTCGCTATCGGAGAGGAGAGGGGGTGAGCGGCGGAGAGCGCAGCTGGCGCGGCGAGGAGAATGGGGGAGGGGTGGACAACGCCGACGACGACGACGACGACGCCGGAGGGACAAGGCAAGTGAATCAGATGCTCTGCATCTAAAATAACACTTGTTTCCAAATTGGCAGTCATAAAATCCCATGAAGTAACATAGTGCAGGGCACGACGTTGAGCCTACCAAAGCACGAGCTTAGCATCTTCTACGTTTATCACCAACAAAATCGTGCAACATTGTTTTTCGCAGTATTATTGTAAGAAGAATAGCCGAAAACTTGCGCTTTTGCGCGCCCTTGCCTTTCTTTGATGGGGAGTCCTTGACATGGCGCTGGTTGAGCTCCTGCGTGGTGGCCGCTTGCTCGAAGCCATTTAACCCCAAATATTTTGGTGAACCACCACCATTTCGGGTCGGACATCTCTGCCGGGTCGATGTCTCCAATGGTCTCCATTTCCTGAGGGGGCGAATAGCCTCGAGCTGATGCGTCGACGAATCCAGCGGGCGAGGCGTGATAGCGGCTATCACTGGCGAGGCTTAGCTCATCCGTCGGTGTGGCACAGCCTTCTTGGGGCAATAAATGGCATTCCGATGGCCTAAAAGGTTCCCTCGTAATGCCCAGTGAGTCTTTGCACCTTGCGCGTTCACCTAGAACACTCATTACCGCTTGAGAAACGAAGAGCGTTCATTTAAAACGCAAAAACACCGAGCGGATTCAAAACGCGTCTGCGTCGTTCGGCTCCCTAACAGCTTTTTCTTCACACAGGGAAAAACCGGTTCTACACAGGCCGGTCTCCGTCCAAACATGTCTGTACATGAAATCTCGGCGCCCAGACGCGTGCCGTTTTTCGGCTGTACACCGCATTCCGAAAGAACGACGTATAACTTGAGTCCTTACGTAGTCTGGTCTCCTCTTGAACACTGGTTGTCAAATATACTGCGGCCAATTGCTTGGCGCAATTCGTCCGAGGACCGCTAACCGATTGAAAAACGTGCATTCTGGGGCTGTACGTCAGCCTGTCTCCTTTATGACACCGGCTGCCCGAAGAAAACGAATATTCTGCCGCCCGACGCGTGGTTCACCGTTGAAAGAGCGAATGCGCGGCAGCCGCGCTCCGGCCGGTCTCCTTTCGAACACCAACTGCCACAGGGATATGGATATTCTGTGGCCGGTCGCTTGCGGTGCTTCGGCTGAACACTGCTTCCCGAAGTAAAAAACGGATGCCCTAAGGCCGTACTTCGGCCGTTCTCTTTCTAAACATCAGCACCCGAAAGTGAACTGAATATCTGGCAGCCGGGTAGCTGCCGTTGTGCGTCTGAACACGGGAGGCCGGAGAAATACCGAAGCGCTGGTTGTTGAATGTTGGCCGTTCAACGTGCGATCAGTGGCTTCCAGAACCTGGATTCTGGCCGGACATGCCAGAAAGCGGGCATAGACGGGCAGGTCGTCGGACGCACTTTCTGTGCCGCCCGGGCGTGGTATAACCACGGCCGCTCGATGGAAAGTAGGTATAACCTTACCACTTAAGAGATCCTCCAATTCACCACTCTGCTGACGCCGTGCTCCCGCATTTGACCCGCACCATTTCGTGCCCTCCCTTACAACACTACTAAGAGTTCCGGTAGAAGGCAAGAGGTAAGGCAGCTAGCTCCTAGTGGTGTGGCGGCAGAGCGCGATTATGGGCACATGGGCTGTCGCGTTTTCACCGGACGAAGCCGGGCATCCTTCATCAGCCTTCCTTTCCTTTTTCAATGCGATTTATTCGTTTCTAGTGCAACCTAGATGTAATTTTTGTCTCGCCTAGGCAAAATCTGAAGCAGTTTGGTCATGTCGGGCTCGCTAGCCAGTAGGCAGTGCGTAAGGTTGGGTAGCCTAACGCTGGCTGTGGGAAAGAGTTCGGGAGCAGAGCCATGCTTCCAGCCGTTTGATTTTCCCGCGTGCGCTCAGGTGACGGACACTCGATTGATCGGCGCCGTTTCTTTTTTCCTGCTTTGATTGGCGCTGCAGCCGCGGGTCGCACTTCTCTGGCGGCGTGCCGACCATCAAGAACTGACATCTCGACATCCCCCCTGCCACAGCCCTCCAGTCAACGTCGCGTTCTGCCTCCAGTTGCCCTGTGCCTCGTCGTTTGTTCCTGAGGGGCCACATGTTTCATCGGCATGGCTACGTGTTTATATACTCACGATTCGTCAACAACAGCGGCCGTGACAAACTAATTGTCGCCACGCGTCGGCGGCCAGCATTGTGCCCTCAAGTGGCCACCGATAAATGTTTTTGGTAATGGGATAGGCATATCTGCGAGAATTAGAATCCAGGGTAGCAGATGGAAAACACTTCTCGCTTTAAGTGCGGAGAATTGTCTTAAGTTCGAAGGTATCGCCTCGCACGGCCGAGTATGAAACCGGGAATGCGTGTGCGCTCTTTCCGTCTCAACGCTGCTCCGCGTGCGTGCACGTGACTGGACATATTCCGTGACTGCCTCTCTGAGGGACCATTTAACGCGAGGGAAATTATTGCGTTATGCATAGATAACTCTTGACACATTTTCGTGATTTCTTTGGTGATCATACGTAATTTTGCAAACGATAAAACGTTGAAGCCCTGAAATGCCGACCGTAACACTCTGCCACCTTTTAAAATCATCTCTCAATGATGCACTATGTTAACAACACCACGTACACCCTTTGTCAAATTTTTATAGCCAAATCTTAAGCCTTCTCGGCCACAAATAATCCAGAGAATAAGCTTTACCTCTTAATATGCGACATTATTTTGTGGCAGTAAAAAAGAGGTGTTTTCTATAGCTTTATGGACTAAAACGTTTGAGCCTCACTCAGGGCGTAAGCTTGTACATAGAATTTTATGTGGCCTGCGCGCTTTTGGCTTGGCATAGAAGTTTTTGAAAAAGACACTACACCCTGCTGTGGTTGAGTCACTTTTTTAGCAAAAGTGTCCGTATGCATTGTTGGTATTTTAGACAGAATCGAAGCTCATGTATTTCATTACTAGAGATTTTTTCGCGCTCTTTGCCCTAGTGCACTTTGCGGCATAAACAACCAACAATCATCATCATCATTACTATTATTTTAAAGAAGTACACAAACTCGATATGACAATTTGTGCTGTATTTCACTCGAAGGTGAGGTATGACGCAATGGAGTGTGGGTAAATACGCGTAGTTTTGTGGGAAGTCATTTAGCTCATGCGGTGTTTTAGAGAGTGATAGGGATCGTTGAAATATTAGTTTTTCTGTCTAGCGCACTGTTATTGGCCCTGCGAGTTCCACGGGTGCATGGACAACGATCTGATCTATTAACCACAGAGCAGCCTTTGCACAATGCTGACGAAGCGTTGTCTACAAAATTTTGCTTTGATGTGGCAGGCAATATTTTGGCAATACCGGCAGATGATGGAACGTTTTTTTTTTTTTTAAATCGATGCTTCGAAAAGACCAAGAAACAGCGTCCGTCGTGTAAGAGAAGAACAAGGGTGATCGATCAGTTTGTTTTACTAATTCAATGAAGTGTTTTGCTTCCACGTTTCTGCTTAATCTGGAAGGGGTTAATAGAAAGATTAACGGTCGAAAATGATTCGCTAGGCCACCATGATCGCTGATGCGGAACGCACGCAGATGAAGCGGGGCCGTAGCTAAGCCGCTGTTCTGCTGAGGTCGAGCGCACCTGTGCCGAACTAGGTCGTGACAGCTCGAACATAAAGGCGTCGCAGCGTTTTCATGCCGGCCTTCGTGTCTCTTCTGTTCCCTAGGGGGTGAACCGCCCTTAATGTACTTTTACATGCCACGGTAATCAGAAGCATCTTCCTACATCGCTAAAACACGACAATCAGCCGCAAACAAAACCTAAATTAAAAACGGTCGAACGCCGCTACAACGAAGCTCCTACTACGAAATAGCCTGCACCACAAAGCATGCCATATGGCCTGACCAGATTCCCACGTTTCTTATGTATTGTGAACGCCACTATAGCGAAGGCTACTACAGCGAATTTACCTGTTGAACAAAAAGAATTCGTGCGTTTCCCATCGATGAATTGTTGTCGATAACGAATAGGCCTAAACGCATACACGGTAACGCGCAGCTGATATGTGTGCCGACGACCGTGAGTCATCCAGTTTGGCCACGGACCTGCAGGAAGTGATCAACAAGTGCAATGCGCTTTGCAACGCAGCATTGGTTGTGACGGCCGACGACTACGTCTCGGTGGACGAACAGGTCCTGGTTTGCTCTGGCCTAACAGCTGACAAAATAGTGCAGGCCATCATAGAGAAAAGGGTCGCCGCAAATGATCAGGCAAGCAGTGATAGAGAAGTTGCAGAGGTGTCAAGCGTTATGACTACCCGCGAAGCGGTAGCGGCATTTGATCTGCTATAGATACATACCTCGTCACTCTCTGACTTCGCATCGCAGCATGCCGTGAACTTTGACAGCGTTAGAACGATGGTGGTTGTGCCCTGAGAATGCAGTGTTACTGTTTAAATCGGATGCAAATCAACAATGTTTCTCTGAATATGCTCATCTACATTGTGGAGTGTCAGTGAAGTGCGCTACGCTTACAACGAAGTGACGTTATAATGAACAATTATTGGGGTCCCACACGCTCCGTTACACAGGCGTTTGACCGTACCTCACGATATTGTGCCCACTACCGACCAATCTGCTTTTCAATTTCTCTTGGAACGATTTTCTTTGTTCCTGTATTTCTACATGCTGCAGCCTCCCCTTGGGGCTATGGCAGAAGTGAGCATGAAACGTAACAATTAATCGATGAATTACACCGAGCAACATGGCAACACAACAAAAACAGCAATCAAGATTAATCACAAAGAAAAAGTACATTATTTTCCGGTGAAAGGGAACGTATTGCACTAGGCAATCCGTTTTCAGCAGTGAAAGAGAAGAAACTAAACTTGAATGTATTGGTACGACAATGCTAAGGTTTGATATTAAGATAGTGATTGCTTCCTTTAATAGACTGTGAGGCAACTGTGATGCATTTATCATGCGGCATGCCTTAGGTTGATTAAAAAGGGTAGGCGAAAATTAGCGGTAATAACGAATGCAAATAAATCTGCCAACTTTTTTATGTCTCGCCTCAATTTTATCGGCATCGCCCTGCTTGTCACAGTTCTAGACATGCGTAGTCAAGGATGGGTGCATTCAGAGTTTTATACACAAGTAATTTATCGCTTTTTTTTTAAATCGGAACAACGTTCGTCTTAAGTAACCTACTTTTTAAAAATCTCCCGTTCAGTAAGGTACTGTGCCGTGACCAAGATGGATTGCTGGAAATGATAAAACCACGGTGTTTCTTTTCTGTTACCTTTTTCAGCGCGGATCCGTTAAAAGAGTACGTGAAGGTGGAAGTGGATTTGTCATTCGCCAAATATACAAGCGTGGGTCTGTTAAAATAAGCTCACCAGCCGTGGTGGCTCAGTGGGAATGGAGTTGGGCTGCTGAGCCCAAGGACACTAATTCGATTCCCGGCCGCGCCGGCTGCCTTTATGATGGCGGCGAAAAGCAAAAAGGCCCTTTTGTTCGAGATTTCGGAACGCGTTGAAGATTCCCCGGTGGTCAAAATTAATCTCGAGCCCTCCACTACGGCGCGCTTGATCGCTTGTGCAGCGTTGGTGCGTTAAACCCCACAATCAATCAATCAATCAATCAATCAATCAATCAATCAATCAATCAATCAATCAATCAATCAATCAATCAATCAATCAATCAATCAATCAATCAATCAATCAATCAATCAATCAATTATTCAATCAATCAAAATGAAAATTACAACTCGCTTGCCAGGTTGGGCACCCTTCATAGAGTTCAGTAAATGAACAATTTACGGCGATGAGCTTCACTAGAGTCATGCAAAACCCAATAATGAGCATACAGACAAATTTTAGGTCGGATGTTACCAGGTAAATCAATAATCTACAGTAAAAATAGTAGCAGTCCAAGTATAGAGCCTTCTGGAACGCCTGAGGACACACAAACATGTGTTTAAGATGTGCAAGGAATGCCAAACGTATAACGTTCGCAACTTTCCCTTATTTTCACCCGTGTTGTACGTTGCGTCTCAAGCAGTTGATAATTTGCGTCTCTCAGTTTATAATTTCCAGACCTGACTTTCGCGCGCGCTTTTTCAATGTTGCCATTTACTGCATATAAGAATGGTTTCCTTACCCCCTCCGTTTACCTCCCCTACCATCAAATCGGCTCCGCATCCCCCTCTCTCTTTCTCTCTCTCCCTGTCTTTGTGTCTCTCATTTTTTCCCCTTGTACCGTTTACACACACATGTGTCTGAGCGCCATTTTAAGTTGATGTTCATTAGTGTTTTACATATACCTTGTCCGAATTGTATCCCCTCCCTTATGTAATGCCCTCGGGGCCTTTGGGGTATCCGATGTACTTCCGTAAAAATTAAATAAATTAGTGATTACAGAGAGGGGAAAAGCTCAACACAGGCGAGACACATGAAGAAAGTGACATCCACGGGTCCCGCTGATGGTTGTCATTTTCTCCTGGTGTTTCGTCTGTGTTTCGCAGTTTCCCTCTTTGTAATGATGTACCAATTCGGACAAGCATAGTAAATTACTGACCTGCGGTGAACAACGGTGATCAGCACAGGTGCACTGGGGTAAATCATGCTTAACTTTTCTCTGTTTTGCGACGTGTTCAGATAAAATATGAAATGACTGAAAGTTAGAGTTATACGCAAATCTTGTGATAGAAATTTAAATTACAGGACTATTTTGTATCGCGCATTTTTTCAACAGCGTTATTAAAAGTCGTATCTGCAACAATAATAGCGATCTGGGAAAGGCATTCAACAGTACGGCCGTGTCTGCTCAGATTCCGTCAGAGAAGGTTCCCAAACGAGGTATCTCTGATCACCCAAAAAAGAGGCGACTATGAAATTTTTTAAAGCAATATACGGATAATACGTATTTTTTTATTACACTCCTGTATCACCGTAGCCTCCCCAAAAATACATCATTGTGAGTCTCATGGCGACGTTTTGAATCGTTTAAGCACGTATCGTACTCACATGCAGAAACAAAGCGTCGCGATTACTGAATAATCTCGTATAAAATAATTTAGTGCTTAAGTCACCCAAAGGAGTATATATATATGAAGCAGTAATATTTTATATATATATTTTCGCATATTCCCATTCATTATAAAAATTAGCTCTTCCCTTATAATTCATTGATAAAACAGAAGCCTTTGTGTCCATAAAATATCTCTGGTGCATTGTGCTGTAGCGGCAGCAGTACTCTAGAAAATGTGAACCGCCTGGTTTCTGTTCTGTGTAAACTATTAGTGCAGATACAAAACGGTTACAAAACATTTAACTACTGTCATATTTCCCCATATGGGTAATTTTACTATTATAAAAGTGGTTTCTGAAGTTAAAACTGTTTTGTAGGAACGTACGCAATCTAATATGTACTTATGTGTGTACGTATGCACGTATGTCTACATGCATGCGTGCGTGTAAACCTATGAACATCCACATATTATGCCGAACTTTTACACATTAAAATGGCGCAATAGACTGTTTTTACAGTCTTTTCTTCCATTTGCTTCTAAAGCTAATTCACTTGCAGCAGTAGACAATAGTATCAGAAATGCTTTTACGGGCATATTGTTACGAGGCGAGGACGCGGAAGAGAAGAATGTATTTGAAGTATTTACACTATTTACAGGAAGAAAGGCTGGGCTGCCGCTAACATCAGAACGACCCACAAGAGACCTCGTCGTCTTCCTCTACCAACAACCGTCGCTGGACGCATTGTTCTTGCTTGTGGACCAATCCCTCAGAACTACATCGTTCGTCGTCCGCTAGTTTGCTCCGTGGCATTACCCCCCGGCGGAACAAGCGCCGTCGCGGCGCTACGGCGAATCCATGAGGGGCGGTTGGTACGGCTTCAGCCGGACTACGTGGACAATGTCCGTAGAAGGTGCACGAGTCGACGAGGGAGGAGAAACTGGGGAGATCTCATACGTGACATCGGTTACTTTACGTAGCACACGATACGGGCCACAGTACCGGGGCAGCAGTTTTTCAGAAAGCCCGACTTTGCGGGTAGGTGTCCAGAGAAGGACAAGGGATCCCGGTGGGAAATGGGCCACGCGGTGTTTGCGGTCATAAATCGTCTTTTGGACAGCTTGCGAGGAATAAAGTCGGTGGCGGGCTATCTGCCGCGCATGATCAGCGCGGGCAATGGCTTCACTGGCGTACTCCGACCGCCGTAGCGGTAGGTCGCCCGACGTGGGGAGGAGTGTGTCCAATGGTAGAGTAGGATCACGGCCATATAGAAGGTAGAATGGGGAATATCCTGCGGTATCATGCCGCGATGAATTATAGGCGAAAGTCACATAAGGCAGCATGACGTCCCAGTCGCGATGGTCCGCAGAAATGTAGCAAGAGAGCATATCTGTCAGGGTTCGATTGAGGCGTTGCGTGAGGCCGTTAGTTTGGGGATGATATGCTGTAGATAGCTTGTGCTTAGCAGAGCATGAGCGAAGAATATCGTGAATTACTTGGGAGAGGAAGTAACGTCCGCGGTTAGTGAGCAACTGTCGAGGTGCGCCATGCTGGAGAATTATATTGCGAAGCAGAAAATCGGCTACATCTGTAGCACAGCTGGTCGGCAATGCACGCGTGATGGCGTAGCACGTGGCGTAATCGGTCGCGACAGCAATCCACTTGTTTCCCGATGAAGACAAGGGAAAGGGGGCCAAGCAGGTCTAGACCGACACGGAAGAAAGGTTCTGCCGGGATGTCAAGAGGCTGGAGCTGGCCCGCTGGAAGCGACGTTGGTGCTTTTCTGCGTTGGCACTGGTCGCAAGCCCTGACGTAGCGGCGTACGGAACGGTATAGGCCAGGCCAGAAGAAACGACGGCGGACTCGATCATAAGTGCGAGAGATGCCGAGGTGCCCAGCAGTCGGCATGTCATGAAGCTGCTGCAGCACAGTGGAGTGTAGGTGCTGGGGAACAACGAGCAACAGCTCAGGACCATCGGGACGAACATTGCGACGGTATAGGATGTTGTCACGGAGGACAAACATTGCCGTTGAAGTGTCGGGTGCGGCCGAGTTAAGGCTGTGTATAATAGATCGTAGTGCTGGGTCATGCCGCTGCTCTTCCTTAATGCGAAGAAGGCCAGATATAGTGCACAGAAAAGCTGCACCGTCATCGTCATTGTCGTCGGGTGGGTCGACAGGGTGGCGGGAAGGGCAATCAGCGTCTTGATGCAAACGTCCAGATTTGTATTTTACATCAAATGTATACTCCTGGAGACGCAATGCCCACCGACCTAGCCGCCCTACGGGGTCCTTTAGCGAAGAGAGCCAGCACAGCGCGTGATGGTCTGTCACGACTGTAAACTAGCGGCCGTGCAGGTAAGGACGGAACTTGGTCACTGCCCACACAAGGGAGAGACATTCCCTTTCAGTGATTGAGTAGTTGCGCTCTGGGGTGGAAAGAAGGCGGCTGGCATAGGCGATAACTCGCTCCAGTCCACCTTGTCGTTGCGCCAAGACGGCCCCGATACCGTAACCACTGGCATCCGTGCGGACTTCTGTGGGCGCATGAGGATCAAAATGAGCCAGAAGTGGTGCATTGGTGAGCACGGAAACTAGGGTGGTAAAAGCGGCCATTTGATCGGAGCCCCAGGAAAACGGAACGTTTTTCTTCAGCAGGCCGGTAAGGGGTCGGGCAATGTGCGCAAAGTCCTTGATAAACCGGCGGAAGTACGAACAGAGTCCCAGAAAGCTTCTGGCGTCTTTTGTTGAGCGCGGTGCCGGGAAGTTCTGGACTGCGCGAACTTTATCCGGGTCGGGTTGAACTCCCCTGGCGTCAACGAGGTGCCCCAGGATTGCTATTTGTCTACGGCCGAAATGACATTTTGAGGAGTTTAGCTGGAGACCCGCCCGTCGGAACAGTGCCAGGATCTCAGAAAGGTGCTCGAGATGGGTGGGAAACGAAGGCGAAAAAACGATAACATCGTCCAAGTAACAGAGGCATGTGGACCACTTAAAGCCCTGGAGCAGTGAGTCCATCATGCGTTCAAATGTTGCTGGCGGGTTGCAGAGGCCAAAGGGCATCACCTTGAACTGATAAAGACCATCAGGTGTTATGAAGGCGGTCTTCTCACGGTCCATTTCATCCACGGCAATTTGCCAATATCCCGACCGAAGGTCGATGGATGAAAAATATTTGGCTCCGTGGAGGCAGTCAAGGGCGTCATCTATCCGCGGAAGGGGATAAACGTCTTTCTTCGTGACGGCATTAAGGTGTCGATAGTCCACGCAAAACCGCCATGTGCCGTCTTTTTTCTTGACTAGCACCACTGGTGAAGCCCATGGACTGCAGGAAGGCTCAATGATATCCTTTGCCAGCATCTTATCCACTTCTTGTTGGATTACTCGCCTCTCAGCGCGGGAAACTCTGTACGGGCGTTTGTGAATTGGGCTTGCGCTTCCTGTAATAATTCGATGCTTCACCGACGAAGTTTTACCTAAAGGGCGGTCTTTGAGATCGAAAATGTCCCAATAGGATGCTAGAAGTCGGCGGAGCTCAACGGACTGTGCAGGGAGGAGATCGGGAGCCAACATAGTTGAGTATGGTTCGGTTGGGGAAGGGGCACAAGAAAAGTCATCGGCGGGATGTTTTTGGGGATCGGCCGTTAAAACAGAAAGGTTGTACTCTCCTAAAGGGGACAGATGACCAAGAGTGATTCCTTTGGGCAGCGATTGCACGGAAAAGCTGAAATTGAGAAACGGAAGAGATGCTCTGCTTTGCTTGATTCTGACAACGGTGTGTGGTAGCTTCACTCTGCGCTCCAATGCAACGGGTGTGGTTGGCGATACGACGTAATCCCCGTCCGGTACAGGGGAAGAGATGAACAGCGGGACATATGTGAATGCTTGAGGCGGTAAACGAACATCTTCGAGACAGCACAGACGCGGCAAGGGTTCTTCGATAGTGACTGGTGGCAATGGAAGGTCGAGGTGGACGAGGCCGAGAGAACGATCTATGAGCGCTGAATGATCCGACAAAAAATCTTGGCCTAGAATAAGGTCATGGGTGCAGTGGTCTAAAACGGCGAACAGGACTGTTGTGTCATGGCCAGCGATGGTGACGCGCGCGGTGCACATACCGGCGACCGCTGGGGTACCTCCGTCAGCGACCCGGAGACACGAAGTGGCTGGGGTCAAAACTTTTCGCAGACGACACCGAAGCTTCGCACTCATGACCGATACTTGCGCCCCGGTGTCAATGAGCGCACTCACATCGACACCATCAACTTTCACGTCCAACAAGTTCTTTTCGGCTCGCAGTGTTATCAGAGGATTTTCAGGTCGGTCGGAAAATGCAGCGTCACCTCCGGGGGCTGCATCCTCTAGTTTTCCTGGGAGGGTCTCGAGTAGCTGGTCGGCGGGGTCGGCGAGGAAAAGCGACGAGGAGAACGGGACTGGCGACGCTGCGGCGATGGGGAACGACCAGACCAGCGGTTGTCGTCGGAATCAGCGGTGTTCGGCTGCGGCTGACGGCGGGAGTAGAAGCGTCGAGGAGGGTCGTCAGGGTACTGGTAGAAGTTGTTCTGGCGGGGCGGAAATGGACGGCTCCGGCAGTATCGAGCCACGTGGCCTACGCGTCTGCAGTTGAAGCAGATCGGCCGGTCGTCAGGAGTCCGCCATTCATCAGCAAGGCGGCTCTGGAAACGTGGCGGCATATTGTCGCACCGAGAAGGGCTGATGGGTGAACGATAACGAGCGCATGGGTGACTCAGGGAGCAAATTGGTTGCACTCCTAGGTTCAGCAGCTCTTCGCGCACAACTGCCTGTATGAGAGGTACAGGGACAGCGGAGGAGGTCTGGGCGTCGTGGGGAAAGCAAGCTGGGGCAATGGCCTCAATCTCGCGACGTACAATTCTTGTGATATTATCTGGAGTTGGTGGCATCCCTGTGGAAGTGCGCTGTCCTGCTGGCGGCTGGAGGTTATCTTCGCAGGAAGAGGTCGCAGCCGTGTTAGGGAGCCGGGGGAATTTTTGGGCGATTCGGCGGCTTTTCGCCAGCTCAAAGCGACGACATTCGGCGATAAGGGTGTCAACTTTGTCGCAGTTCTTGAAAACTAGAAGGTTAAAAGCATCGTCGGCTATGCCTTTTAACACGTGGCCCACTTTTTCTTCCTCCGACATCTGACGGTCAACTTTGTAGCAAAGGGATAGCACGCTCTGAATGTAAGTAACGTACGATTCACTGGGGCTTTGCACGCGGGAGGCAAGGTCATTTTTGGCTTCCAGCTGCCGACTCTCGGACCGTCCGAACAGAGCCTTCAGCTCTTCTTTACAAGCGTCTCAACTGGTGAGGCGGGCTTCGTTTGTGTCAAACCAATCTTTGGCCGCACCTTTAAGGTAGAGGTCCAGGTTGGCGAGCATGAATGTGGGGTCCCAGCGGTTGTGGCTACTGACACGCTCGTACATAAGGATCCAGTCTTCTACGTCGACGTCATCCGTGCCGCTGAATTTACCGGGTTCGCGCGGGTGGGTAAGGATGATGGTCTGGCCTGTAGCGGCCTGGCTAGGCGGAGTCATGGTGAGGGTTGTCCCTGAGTGCTCTTTGCGAAAGGAAGTGTGCCGGACGTGGCGTCCGCTACGCAGCTCCGTCTTCGCAGAAGGCCAGCACCTCCACCACAAGATGTTACGAGGCGAGGACGCGGAAGAGAAGAATGTATTTGAAGTATTTACACTATTTACAGGAAGAAAGGCTGGGCTGCCGCTAACATCAGAACGACCCACAAGAGACCTCGTCGTCTTCCTCTACCAACAACCGTCGCTGCACGCATTGTTCTTGCTTGTGGACCAATCCCTCAGAACTACATCGTTCGTCGTCCGCTAGTTTGCTCCGTGGCAATATGTTATCCTTCTTTTAGTCCTGCTTG
Organism: Haemaphysalis longicornis; assembly: GCF_048455015.1. Classification (NCBI taxonomy): domain Eukaryota; kingdom Metazoa; phylum Arthropoda; class Arachnida; order Ixodida; family Ixodidae; genus Haemaphysalis; species Haemaphysalis longicornis. Next base: position 152,784,131 of record NW_027526460.1, on the reverse strand, counting down.
CTCT